>NC_079215.1:49893842-49938325 GCF_029633865.1 Lampris incognitus | reverse complement strand
AGTCTCTGCGAGGCCTCGTCTGTTGAGCTCGAGAGAGCTGCGCGTTCAGCGTCATGTCGTCGCTGCTTTCAGCGGACGGATATTTGGCGACGGTTTGATCGCCGCGTCGTCACTTTCGCGCACGCGCGGTGGATGGGGGGCACAGGTGCATCTGTCTCAAAATCGGTGCGAGAAAGCGAGGGAACTTTTTTGTTGCAGTTCAGAGTCCGGTTTTCTATCCCCCCCCTTTTGCTTTAGATGCTGTGTGTGTGCGTGAGTGTGTGTGCGTGAGTGTGTGTGCGTGAGAGAGAGAGAGAGAGAGAGAGAGAGAGAGAGAGAGAGAGAGAGAGAGAGAGAGAGAGAGAGAGAGAGAGAGAGCATATTACAAATGTATGAGGTTTACTTCATGAAGGATGGTCCCCCCCACCCCATCACACGTTCCTACCGCAGCTCTGACGTGTGAACAGTAGCGAGTGTAATGGGCGCTACTAAAGCCTCTGCGTTAAGGCGGGTTCGACCTTTTATTGCAGCCCGGCCCGAATTCCAACCGCATACAGATGTATGAGAAGCGTCGCATCATTAGACCGCAAGTAACTGCTCGTAGTAATTGTTTATTTATTTGATGTAACGTGTCAACACGTCGGACAAGGCCGGCCTTATTTTGGCTCTAAATGGGCGCACTGTAAAAGTCACTTAAACCACTAGGATGTAAAATCTCACCTCCTTTTCATTGGGGATGTTCCGGGTGACGGACAGACGGGCAGTAACAGCGGGACAGGGCTCTCCGCCACTCAGAGACGAGGACGGAGTAGCGCGCGGCCAATACGAGCGCGGCGTGCGCGCGCGGGAGGGGCCTGACTCTGCGCCGGAATGCTGCCTCCTTGGGAATGTTTTCCACTTTCAATCACTTTTTTTTTTCTTCTCTCCCTCTCTCTCTCTCCCTCTCTCTCTCCCTCTCTCTCTCTCTCCCTCTCTCTCTCTCTCTCTCTCTCTCTCTCTCTCTCTCTCTCTCTCTCTCTCTCTCTCTCTCTCTCTCTCTCTCTCTCTCTCTCTCTCTCTCTCTCTCTCTCTCTCTCTCTCTCTCTCTCTCTCTCTCTCTCTCTCTCTCTCTCCCCCTTCGTTCCCCCTCACAAGGGCGCTCTTTAAGCTCCGGTGTGCGACACAGAGCAGCCATTCATCGACCGGGCGAACCGAGCGAGGGGGCTGGGGACCGAGAGCCAGCGTCACAGCGCTCCGCAGTCCAGGCACAGCGACTCCCATGTTTAAACACGGCACATCTGACTCGGTAAGTTATGTCATTTATCATCAGGGCTACTATGGGGGAGAGAAAAATGGGAGGTATATTTCTAATCAATTTCGGTCGCTGGCGAGCCTGGACCCAACATAATCGCGCCGGTTAAAGGAGAGGGCATCTTCGATTTATATATGATCTTCCATCTTCTAAGATGGGCAGAATATTGATTTCTTTTTCTTTTCTTGGGAGGGGGGGTATGCGTTGGCCAGACGTGGTTGTTGAATAGATGTACTTATATAGAAGTGTAACATCACGACTTTCTCCTGCAGATGACTCACCTGTCTGCGCACAATGCGCCGATAAAGACACTTTTCTCATAATGAAACCACGTCGTTAGTGAATTATCCTCACTTCATTCATACGCTAATTAAAACTACACCCATCTTAGCGCCGACTCTTTTCTTTTTTTCTTTTTCTCTCTCGATGAGAACTAATTATTTTTACGCAATTTCCAGGTGTGCTTACGGTGAAACGGATTGGGGGAAAGAAAAAACCTCCAAGGGGAATCGGCCACGAGGACTTGGGAGGTGTTAAGAGCCAGTATGGGTTTGACGAGGAGGAACCCACACTAACGAAGAGCACGCCAGAGAGAGGCCTCTTTTTGCAACTTTTCCATTTTGTCTATTCTTTTTTTTTTTTTTTTTTAAACAAACTTTTTTTTTTAAAAGAAATTTAAAACCTACATTGCCGAAGTCGCGATCTTTCATTCTCGACCTACAACATGTCCGGTGAGGAGCCCAGCCTGTCCGAGGCGGAGCTGAGCCCCGGAGGTTCAGACGACGCTCCCTCGCTCTCACCGGCGCGCGCCTCCGCGACAGGTGGCCGGGACTCGCCCCTCGGCGGCCAGGCGCAGCAGATGACGACGCTGTGTGGCGCAGAGGGCGACGGGGACGACGGAGGCAGAATGGCGAAATCCGAGGAGGATGACGACCGTTTCCCCATCGGGATCCGCGAGGCCGTCAGCCAGGTGCTGGACGGCTATGACTGGACGCTGGTGCCCATGCCGGTGCGGGTGAACAACGGGAACAAGGCGAAGCCGCACGTCAAGAGGCCCATGAACGCCTTCATGGTGTGGGCGCAGGCCGCACGCAGGAAGCTGGCCGACCAGTACCCCCATCTGCACAACGCCGAGCTCAGCAAGACCCTGGGCAAACTCTGGAGGTCTGTATGGGGACTGTGTCCCGTTCATACACCCGCATTACTGCAGGCAGCACTGCTGCTTAACCAAGTTGACTTGAATGGCTCCTTCACAGCTGTTTGAGTCGAAATAAGTTGCATCAGGCAAAGCCGTATGCAATCCATTATCTGGCCACACGCGCACGCGCACTCACGCACGCACGCGCGCGCACGCACACACGCAAACAGAGTGGAGCCCAAATATTATTGCACTTCTGTGGGCTGCATTCATTTTCAACGCTCATGACATAGGCTGTAAGAGACACGCAGTGGGGCCAGGTTGGGCCCTGCAGACTTCCCCAGACTTTGATAGCTGTTCATGCACAAATAACGCACCAGAGAAGTCTCTACATACACACAAAAACATTTTCTTAAGAGCGAGGGACTCCCTCTTCCTGAAAGAGAAACATTCAACGTCGCATTCAACGGGAAATGTCTAAATACTCTCTTTTACTCCGCCAGGTTACTGAACGAGAGCGACAAGAGGCCGTTCATCGAGGAGGCGGAGAGGTTGAGGAAACAGCACAAGAAGGACTACCCAGAGTATAAGTACCAGCCCCGGAGACGCAAGAACGGCAAACTGGGTCCAACCGGTGACGCCAGTGACAACCAGGGGGAGGGAGAGGCCAGCCACTCCCAGTCCCACTACAAGACCCTTCACCTGGAGCCCAACAGTGGGACCGGGTCCCCCCTGAGTGACCACCACCACCATCACCACCACCACCATCATCATCCTGCTGGTAGGTAGTACACAACCGTCCCTTTTTATTTTCCACTTGGGTTTGGAATTGTACTCAGTAGGCCGCAATACACATTTTTTTTCTTCAACCACTAGTACAGCTTGAATTCAAATCTAACTTTAAGAGAGATTTGGGCAATATAAATGCATCTTTGTACCCCCCCCCCAAAAAAAGAAACAAAACAAAAATTTTAAATAAATAAATAAATACGGTAGAGATTTGCTGTAATGAACATAAATAGCCTGCACAAAAAAACAGAAAAAAATCATGTAAACTGTCTTTAAAATAAATGTACTAATTTTGAGAAAAATGTCTGTCGATTTAAAATGTTAAACCCATAAATTGTAATAATCCTCTGTGCGCCCAAAAGGCAAAAGAGAAACAATGTGAAAGTCTGACTGGTGATGTGTCACCTGACCACTCTTCCTCTACCCATAGGTCAGGGTCACAGCCCACCCACTCCCCCCACCACCCCAAAGACAGAGCTCCAATCTGGGAAACTGGCAGAGGCCAAGAGGGAGGGGGGAGGGGGTGGGTCAGCCGGGTCCAGGGGAGCGCTTGGGGTAGGAGCTGAAGGGACGTCCAGTGGCCCCTCGTCATCAAATGGCAAACCCCACATCGACTTTGGCACCATGGACATCGGGGACATTAGCCACGAGGTGATGTCCAATATCGAGCCATTCGATGTAAATGAGTTCGACCAGTACCTTCCGCCAAACGGTCACCCCCAGAGTGTCACCGGTGCCTCTGTGGCCGGATCCTCTGCCACCTCATATGCCTACGCCCTGGCTGCTGCCAGTGGGCACTCCGCCTGGCTCTCCAAACAACAGCAGCAGCCCCAGGCCTCCCCCTCTGCCTCGGACCCCTCAAAGGCCCAGATCAAGAGTGAGTCGGCATCTGGGAGCCACTACGCTGAGACCTCCGCCTCTCCTTCCTCAGGCACCCACGTCACCTACACCCCGCTCAGCCTCCCACACTACGGCTCTGCCTTCCCCTCACTGGCCTCCAGAGCACAGTTTGAGTACGGGGAGCACCAGGCCCCTGGGGCATACTACGCCCACTCCGGCCAGGCCCCTGGGCTGTACTCAGCCTTCTCCTACATGGGCCCCACGCAGAGGCCCCTGTACACCACAATAGGGGACCCTTCCAGTGTGGCCCCCTCCCACAGCCCCACACACTGGGAGCAGCCTGTCTACACCACGCTCACAAGGCCATGAGGCGGTGGAGCCGAGCACAGAGAAATATTGGAAGTGTGTGATCGTGTGCTTTTTTTGCATCTGTGTACATGTGTGTGTGTGTGTGTGTGCGCGCGCGAATGTGCATGTGTGTGTGTGTGTGTGTGTATTTGTGTTCATGTGAGTGTCGGTGCCAAAATGACATTATTATCAGAAGTTTTTACTCGTTTAGCCAATGTAATGTGAGTTGCATCCACGCGTGGGGCCGTACATGGTCGCACAGAAAACAACCACATACGAGCACACGCATCGTCGAGCGTGGATCTACGGTGGGAATAAATAAACCTTAACAAGCACGTGCCATGATAAGTATGTAGGACGGGATTTACAGCATGTGTGCGTACGCGAGAGTGTGGTAAGCAAGATTTCACATGTCGACGCCGAGTAGATGTTGGGTTATCGAACGACTCTTAAGATATCACCGGGGAAGCCAGAGTTGGGTTTTCGACTGTTAGAATCAGATTATATTAACCAAACTAAAGATATTTTTGACGTCATAGTGTTATTTTATATAAGTAGTAAAGGTTTAATGTTGTCCTTGACATGCTATAGGGTGTAACTTTATTGTGACTGATTTTTTTTTTGTATTCCACTCCAGCATCTGCGCCACTGCTTATGGGAAATGAGTTATTTGTTTCAAAATAATGTTCATTGGGTTTATTTCAATGGCTAGATAAAGGGCTGTTGTCTCCTATTATATATATCTGTTGTTAGTGCAGTCTGCGTTTCTGTCCATCTTTTCTCTGGCATAATTGAACCAAGCAAAAAGGAAAAGGAACAAAGGAGGGAAAAGAGAACTTCTTAAGAGAAATTTCAGCTTACATACATTTTTGCTCAGTTTTTTTTTTTAATCACGTTACCTCAACCCTGTTTGTATCGTGCCAATAGTAATAGAGAAAATACTATCCCTGGTACCTGGTCAATTATCATTTGAAGGTATTTAAAGTATCATAGCACTAAACCTTCAGTTTAGTCACTGGATAGTTTTTTTGCATGCTTGTTAATTGTATACCTCTTTTGTTGTATTGCATTTGATATGTCCAATATGGAGTTAAAATCTACTTTTGCAAACAAAGCCCCGTCCAAATCTTTTGAGGTAACTGGCCAGCTTTGGGTCCTACTTAAGGATTAGTATCACATGTGCTACAGTTCTGCACCACATGTAAGTCAAAAGTAGTTTTTCCTTCTGTACAACTTGACATAGTTTTTTCCCCCCAAATATCCCCCCTTCCTCTTCAGCAATGTGAATAATGGTCATTACCACAGGCTTTCCCCTCACTGTATGATGCATACTGTATCATTTTATACTGACCCTCTTACCACCTAGTTATTTTTATGTAAGTAATAATACATTTGTGTGTCATACCTTTTTGCTTTTTTCAGTTTTGTATAATTCTGGATAGTTTTGTAAAGTGTTTGCTATACATTTGCTGAGTATTTTTGCTTCCGTACAAGAACAAAACATTGTTGAAATAATTTTGATGTTGTCATCGATTAAATCATTCTATTTATAAAAAAACAGTGTAAAATATTTAATTAATCATTTTTTTTGTTTGTTTGTCTGTCTGTGTGGGTTTCAGAAGTGACATTTAGGGGATAACCTGAGGTAAATTTAACAAGAACAGGGTGGAAACACTTCAAAACAGGCGTTGCTGACGTGTGCTGTAATAACAACTTGATAGGTGCCCAAACAGCCTAAGCTGTTTAGTTTGTGTTTGTATGTTTGGAAGGCTAAAATTGACTACTAATTCCCCACATTTAATCGGCTGAGGCTTCGTGTTACTAAACTGCACAAAGAAAACCATTCAGTTCTAGAGAAGGGGAAAGAGAGCGAGAGAGAGAGCGAGAGAGAGAGAGAGAGCGAGAGATGGGGGTAAAGGGCCACAGGCGAGGCCAGTTGCAGCTCAGAAGCTACTATACACTTGGACTTTTGTACATGGCCTTCCCTCTCTTTCCCTTGCTTACGAAAGACTCACTTCCTGCCTTCTTACTCGACCGTAGTTCATCTATAAAGGCTGCTTGTGGTATTGCGTTGCCCTGGGTGTAGAGGCAGTTTTGAAGTAAAAAAAAAAGAAAAGTGAAATAGTTTCTTGGAATGGGCGTGTAGCTGTGTGTGTGTGTGTGTGTGTGGGGGGGGTACACAAGGAATGAGCCACGATATTGAAATTGAGGGAGAAATTTGTTTCCAAGAGGAAAAACACTGAATATCCCTGAAGTAGGTCATACGGGAAGGAAAAACCCAATCAGGCTTGGCATAACTAGCCGGGCTAGTCTGGCCCCACATGTAATATTATCAAGGTAAGCGGAAGAGCTATTGGAGCGACCGACCTCGCAGGTGGCTCTTCATCGAACTGCGTTTCCCAGCAAACACCGCGGCGTGACGTCACCGCGAAGGCGCCAAAAAAAACAGCGGCGACAGAAAACACAACGCGCAGACGGACGGTCCGTCTAACCTGGTGTGGACGAGCACTAACCCGAAAAATACACTTAACGTATCCGTAAACTAGTCGGAAGAAAAATATCGCGGCCCTCAACTCTGTAGCGTTGGCCTCAACGGAATTAGGTCGGTGAAGTGAACGTATCTTAATGCATTCAAACTAAGCCCCCCCCCATATCGGCGTTTCGCTGGCTTTCGTCAACGGCATCAGCGCTTTATTAACGCGGTTAGCCTTGTGTTGCATTGTCTAGCTAGCTAACGGCGGTGCATTTGCCAGTTGCCGACCAACGTCAGGTCTTGTTTGAAATACACGATAGTTTGTAGTGGGCTAACAGTACAACGTTAGTAAGCAAGGTTACGTTAGTTAAGCACCAGCTTGACCAGTGATGAATGCTCCGCAGTGAATACACGTGTGTCTGTTTCTGTCTGCGTGACTGTTTGTGGTGTCTTGTGGCTTTAACCGACCTTGACTCAAACTACACGGAGGGCTGAGAAAGTAACCTGAGCGTTAGCTATGTGATGCTGTGTATTGAGTCCCTGGCAAACGACACTGATGTGAGACAAGTTGATTTCTTGTGGTCATCATTTTCAGAGTTTAAACAATGGATCTCGGCGACTTTGAGCAAGATAACTCAGTCAGCTGTCGGCTGACTTCTGAAATACCTGACATCTGCAAGACAGAGGACTGCTGTTTGGGCATCGACGAAGCAGGGAGGGGGCCTGTGTTGGGTTTGTTAATTCACGTAGTTTTCACCTTTTTCTTGAGGTGTCCACATCAGAATGATTCCTTATTGCCAACTAAAAATACATTAACAAAAAGTTGTGGTTGTAAGAAAGTTGTAATTTGTAATGCCACTTATGATTGGCTATGTATCTACAGCCACGTGTGCCATTGCTATCAACCTCAACATTATCAGATCGCCTCTAATTTCAAATAGACAGTATCCACTTTGCCTTCTAACACTCCACTGTGATTGCAGCTTTGTTCTAGTCTGCAGTAACATTAACATGTTAATTTGAATCGATTTGTTTCTCACTCAGGGCCGATGGTCTATGGAATTTGTTACTGTCCAGTTTCCAAAAAGGAGGAGTTAAAGAACTTAAAAGTGGCAGGTAACCCCGTTTGCCTACATGTTAACAGGGGGTGATGTGTGCTGGGAGTGCTCTTTGTCATTTAGCCAAAAGGGTCAGATTAACCATCCTTCTTTCTGAATTAGAACAAATTGCCTTCTGTGAACTGATATTTACTCAGTTTATATTGAAGTATGGCTGTATAACAGTAACAGATTTCCAAACAATCAGATTTATGTGTGTTTTTGATTTCCTGGTCAGATTCAAAGACTCTGTCGGAGACGGAAAGAGAGAGACTCTTTAAAAAATTAGATGAAACTAAAAGCTTTGTTGGTTGGGCTCTCCAGATTCTTTCACCCAACACCATCTCTACCAGCATGTTACAAAGGTACTTCACTACGTTGACATACTCATCCCTCTCATTGTTCCTTATTTATGTTGATTATGTATATACACACACGCGCACACACACACAAATAAAATGTGTGCTTGCTTTCTTTAGGTCAAAGTATAACCTGAATGCCCTTTCACATGATGCAGCAATAGGTCTGGTACAGTATGCCTTGGACAGTGGGGTTCAGGTCAAAGAGGTATGCACAGTAATGGAAAATGCACTCAGGGAACATTATGAACATAATTACGAACACTCCTATTTTGTGTTCTATTTTGGGTTTTATTGAGACAGACTGGTGACAACACTTAATCATAACCCCCTTGCTGGTGTTTGTACCTGTGACTATTGAGTGCCTAACTTCCTTTTTCTCACCTCTTCTCCTATTTCCATTATTCTTCCTACTCTTAACTGCTGTCTTACCTGATCTATCTCCCTCTTTGCCCCATTTCTGTTGTTCTGCAGCTGTATGTGGACACAGTGGGTCCAGCAGATAAATATGAGGACAAGCTCTCAAAGCGGTTCCCTGGCATAGAGGTGACCGTTAGGCCAAAGGCAGACTCCCTCTTCCCAGTTGTCAGCGCTGCCAGTATCTGTGCCAAGGTCAGAGGTCGCTATTAAAACTGTATCCCTGTGTCTTTGCTTTATCTCTACCTTGTTGCCTCATACGTTCTTTATTACTCTGTGACTGTCAAATATGTGCATTCGCCCTTCTCACACATGTATTTTATTTTTATAGATAGGTTGCCCTGAAATCCCTTGACCTTCTGTTTTGCGGGTAGTGGCAGTGGTATTGTGAAAAAGTTTACTAATATTTTTATGACAGGTAGAGGAAACAAAGGGGGGAAACAAAGACAGTATTTGCAAAACTCAGCCACAAGTTGAAAGCTGACATTTTTGCAAGGTGTTTTTAGTCATCTGTTCATGGATTTATTTAAACATAGGGGGTGGTCTTTTGTGTGTTTTTATGATTACATTGATATTTTATGTCAGTGCAACATTGCCAGTAGTCTTGGATCAGAACTCTCTTGTACTTGTGACACATAAGAACGTGATTCTGGACACTGTCATCCAGAGCCATAGATAGAATAATCTGACCAGATTGTGTAGGAGATATATTACTGACCCCTCTCATGAAATCCTGTGTTGAAAATAGCCCACGGTCCATCTTTAAACAGTACTGAAACACACTGCCTCTTCTAAAGCGCCACCATTTCTTTTCTCAAATGCAAAGAAATCAGATAGAAGAGAGGTGGGGTTATCTTTGCTTTAAGGGCTTCCCTGTTAGTTTAGCTCATGCTATTGTGAATTTACTGAATCTCATAGCCCTTTTGCAACTGCAATGATTGGAGGTTAATTATTTTGAAACACTAGTTTTGCCAGTTCCAGCAAAAGCCCTCTGGGCAGTAGCCAGGCCTTCAGGGTTAGAGGTGTAATAGAGAAAGGTTGGTGTTCGGCTGCTGTTATGTTGTGGATTAAAATGTTGACAAAATGCTAACTGGTGTTAAGGCTAATCATAATCAACTTACCTATGTATAATATTTTGATTGCAGTGCACTCTTGGGGGGTGGGTGGTACAGTTTATGCACTTTGTTTAATACCTCAACATTTTTGGTATTACATCACCAATGGATGCAGGGCGAGGAACACAATAGGGCATTCACTTTTAATCTGAGATGGGGTTAGAAAAATAGGATTTTAGTATAGCTATGTTTTTTTTCAATAGTTGCATGAAACTCAGTTGAAGTCATGTCTACCATATAGAATGCATACAGATTTATCTTAAAGGTAAAGGTGATGTAGCCCCCCCCAAATTTATATTTTCCAAGCTCCAACATTGTTAAATCAGAGCTGGCATAGATTTGCAATGACCACTGTTTAAGATCATTCAGCTAGCATGGCTGTATCTGAAAACTGAAAAGTCTAAATCCTCAACTCTATGAATTTTAAAATTGGTGTCTGCATTCATGTGTACTGATCCTCAGGTGGCCAGGGATCATTCAGTGAAAGACTGGAAATTTCCCGAGAATTTGGAAGAAGTTGAGTTGGACTATGGCTCTGGATACCCTAACGGTAATGTGGGCTACATCTGAAGCCATCTCATGATGGCGTCGCTCCAATTCCTCTTAATCAGGATCCTGCTTGTCCCTTTCCTGATGTCAGACATTTGATAGTTAATGTTGACATGATTAACAGTTCAGTAAAAAAGATTGTAAGCATTGAAACCTGTTTCAAGAGATTACATTTTTTTCTGTATTGCCCTTTCCCTGTAAATCAAGAGAAACCCTAAAGAGAGCATGATTAAAAAAAATTTTTTTTAAAAAAACCTGCACAATTGATGGACATTATTTTTGATGAAATCCAGTGGGAATCACCATGCCTCATTTTGTCCTGTGATGTAGGTACAAAAATCCAGTAAGCTTAAAAATGCATGAGACCTGCATTCCTCCAAATCAGATGTCCACAATAATCATGTACTTGTTTCTGTGTTTGTTCATTTAGTGTAAATGACAAGTGTTTTGGCCAAACCTAGGCCTTCTTCAGTGCTTTGGTGCTGTTTTTTTCCCCTCTGTTTACAATTTATTGCAATACATTAAAAAGCTAACATCTAATTACAGATATTATTACAGATATTATTTAAAACGAAAATTTTGACAAGCCCATGACTACAACATGAAAAAAGCATGATACAACCTACATCCTATTCACTATTCAACTTGCTACTTCACGCTGTGGCCAACAGTAAACATGGCTTATCATTAATTTGTTTGTAAAAATCTTTTTTTTTCTAAACTCTTTTTAGTATTTGTCAGCACTGTAAAAAATAGTTTCTATGATTGTTCCAGCATGTTTCTTTTTAAACATACATAAAACATGGCATATAAACATTATGTATATGGCAAAAACAGTAGTTACAAACATATACATACAAATGTAAAAAAATTGTGTGTCGTAAAAAAAAAAAACCCCTCCACTGCAAAGACTAATAAACAAAAAACACAGTCTTCATGGTAAATTGCAACGGAAGTACTGCTAGTGATACAGATTAGTCTTGAGTAATCAAAGGAGCAAAATCACAAGGAAAAATAGCTTTGGTGCTTCTTTAGTATTTATTGACACATCAGTTCTGAGAGCTGTGAGTAGACTGACTTGTATTGACATCTGGGCCTACTAATCCCTCTCCCCCTGTGCTCCCAGACCCCAAAACTAAAGCATGGCTGCTGAAGTACCTGGACCCTGTATTTGGGTACCCTCAGTTTGTGCGCTTCAGCTGGAGCACAGCACAGACGCTGATGGATGACAACGCTGTCGCTGTCCACTGGTATGGAGACACCAGTTTCTTTATTTGATGTTTGACTAGAGAGCTCTTGGGTGGAAATACAACATAACACAAATGATTAGGGGGACTCAAAGGGGAATACCACCAAAATCCAGCATTCAAAATATGGCGTTTGAATTCCCATGGCCGTTTTGATCTTTATCTATGAAATTTAGTTAGTGCATGCTACAGGTGTTAACTTAAATTTGGTAACTGGCGAGACAAATCTGTGACTTTTCAGAGATTTGACTTAAAAGAATCTCTTTGCTTCAGTGAAGCTGGGATGAAAAGAACGAAAATCTCATGAAAATTGTTTTGTCACATGTGCATGACTTTGAAAACTAGCCTCCTCATTTCCCAGTCACAACCAATCTTAATGGAACAAATTTCTGTGCAAATGAATCTCAGGACATGGCATAAATCCTCTCAATCACACCGTGTATAATATTAGTCTGGGGTTTTTTTTGTGTGTGTGTGCCCCCTCAGGGATGATGATGATGATGAAGAGGATGGGGAGAAGGCAGCGGTCCGCCAAAACAACACATCCATGTTATCCTATTTCAGTCGGGCAGCAGCAGGGAATGACCATAGGCCCAACCATCAGGCCCACCGTTACTTCACGGAGAGGAGGCTGCAGAGTCTGGACATACTCTGAGACATGCACACACACAAAGTACTTTCATGAACTCTTAACGATGCCTGCAACAGTGCATAATTACATACTGCCGAAATCTGAGTTTTAGCCACAGATTTGGATTATGCATGTAGATGAAATGTTTAATAGGCGAGCTATATGTAGAACCAGTCTAATGCCGAAACGTTATATTGATTCATTTGTCTCTTCGAAGATTTCGTTTGCATATTTATATAAAAGAAACAACAACAAAAAAATCTCTTATTTTCGTTACAGCCCTTGTTTTAAGTACACACCACAAACTTGTAAAAGGAGCCAGGAAGAGCATTTTGAAAGTGCTTTGTCTAATATTACCGTGGCGGTTTTCAGTACTCCAACACTGCCCACTGGTGATAGGATGACAGAATACACGTTACGTCCTCGCCTCTATGGGTCAGTTTCATGCAAGTGCCTTTATGAATCCCCTGTCAACTTTTGTAAAGGCTTTCTAGGAAGGATGTAAAATGCCTACCACAAAATGGCAGGCGCATAGCACAAACTGACTGCACATTAGGAACACTGCGTAGCTCGTTTGACATACACTGATATATACTGTTATTGCAGAAGCTTCAGACAGTGTCTTCTCCGTCCTGATGGGCAACAAACAAGTACTGCAGTATATTTTTTCTCCATTTCCATAAAGTTATGTTTATTTGCAATGGCTTATATCATATATATACAATATTACTATCGCATTAGCCTCAATGGGCCCAGTGAATTATTTAAGTTATAACTGTTGTATCAAAATGTTGTACTGTTGTGTAAAGACGTCCCACTCAAGTCTGAAAATTGATGAAAGGAGGAGGGAGTTGGATGGTGCTCCCCACCAGCACCACATACAAAAACCATTAACATAATAATCTCATATGACTCAAAACAAACTGTGAATGACATCAACATTACACCACACGCCCCCTTTGTTAAATGTCAATGCTGACTACGGTTTGATCTATATTGTCTGACAAAGCACATTTGTGATTGCATTAATCGAACGTCATCTAGTTGCACAACGCCTCCTCCTCAGAGCTCACAGCAGTCTTGGAACAGTATCTCATTGACTTTTCAACATGTCTCCAGTCCCGAGAGAGACCCTGTGTTTTGTCTCTCCTCTGGCGTTTTGTCTCTCCTCAGGCTTTTTGTCTCCTCAGGCGTTTTGTCACTCCTCGGGCTTTTATATCCAGGCGCAGCTTTTAAAACGAACGGCTCGCCTTGTCTATGAGAGGACACCTTTTATCTAGAAGCACAGAAAGTGGTTGGCTACACTGAGGTAGTTTTTGAGGAAAAACAAAAATATGTTGTTTTTTTTTCCTCAATTGACATGCCTATTTAAAGTTAAAATGAAAAGGATTCAGATAAATTCAAGGCATATTTATCTCAGCGTGGATACTAGCTCTCATTGGGCTTCTGTCTGGACTCCTGGATTTTCTTCCCACAGTTCATAGCCAGGGTGGACACAGCAAATGAAGACAGGATGATGATGGAGCTCCCCACGAAATGGGACGAGGCCCCCCTGGGGGTGGCTCTCAAAGCCCTCCTGTGGAAAGCGTCTCTGTCGGAGACCGTGGCGGTCAGCGTGTGGGTGATCGGCTCCATGCTGATGGTTCTGTGACAGGGCTTGAGTATCGGGTGGCTGGAGGCTAATATCCACAAGGTCGTCAGGCTTTGCCTCTTGTTTTGTTTTTGTTGTTCTGTTCTTTTTTTCCCCTTCTTCAAGAAAAAAAGGCTCCTTCAGCCTCAGCTGATGGTGTATGGATTTTTCTGACCAGACACGCCACCACCGCTGTCCACCGTGTGCTTGGTCTGTTCTGGTTCTGGCCTTAATCCCTATCAACATTTGCTTTTATAGCCTTCCCATTCCTCAGATTAAGTCCCTTTAAGTAGCCCCGTCTCTGACTGCGTCAATAGGATTGTAAGTAGTAGGCCAGGACAAGGCTAAGTTAGGATCTCGTCCAGTCAAAGACTGCTCGTTTAATGCTATTGAATCACCCTGTCATTGTTCCAATAGCAAATGGAGGGAGACTATCATGGGATACTGAAATGCAGTAGATCAACTCTTGTGTGGAAACATACAATTTGGAACAAGTATAAACAATTAATACACTTTAGGAAGCACACACAAGTGACTAGAGGCATTCAGTTTAGACTTTACTGCCTTGAAGTTTTGATTTTTGATTTTTTTTTTTTCGATTTCGATATACTTTAATGATCCCCGTAGGGAAATTATGCTCTGCATTTAACCCGTCTTAGCTGTGTAGCTAGGAGCAGTTGGCAGCCACCGTGCAGCGCCTGGGGACCAACTCCAGTTCATCTTGCCATGCTCGGTCAGGGGCGCAGACAGGAATATTAACCCTAACATGCATGTCTTTTTGATGGTGGGGGAAACTGGAGCATCCGGAGGAAACCCACCGCAGACATGGGGGCAACATGCAAACTCCACACAGAGAATGACCTGGGATGACCCCAAGGTTGGACAACCCCGGGGTTCGAACCCAGGACCTTGCTGTGAGGCGACAGCGCTAACCACTGCGCCACCGTGCCGCCCAAATGCCATGAAAATTAGATTTCCAGCCCTCAAATTAATACCATTGCTCGCTTCTATGAATGAAAACTCGTTTTCCGGGGATATGTTCTTGTTTAAATAGTCAGGAAGGTTGAGGTGGAAAAAATGCTCTGCAGTTTCATGCTGTCATGTCAATTAGTGATGACGTTCAAACGGGTTAATCGGGAGCTTGGATAAATGGCCACATGTTAGCAGATGTAAAAGACCGAGAGGAACTGTGGGTGCACATTGGGGGACAGATCAGAACTGGCAGACTGACTGGCAGGCAGGTCTTTCTGTTCAACATTAGACAATTAACAGCTGGAGTCCTGCCAGAGTGACTAGCACTTGATTGTTAGTTGATGATAAACACTATAAAGCGAAACCTAAAGACAGGAATACATGATGACTGTAAGTCTATAATGTTTAGTTTTACAGGTTCTGCCCTGTTAAGCCACACTTTTGGACATGAGTAGATAGAAGCTTAAAAGTAAACGATAAAATCTTGAAGTCAGTTCTTGACGATTTTCTAAGATTGGAGATGGGTAACCATGATCTCGTGTATTTTAGAAGACCGCAACTGCTTGGTATTATGACCGTCAAGCTAAAAGGAGACGTTTAGCATATAATGACAGCTGGAAAGTCAATGGGTAACAAGGCTCTACTTGTGATTTTGATTCTTGTTAACACTTGGTAACATCAGCAAAGTATTAAAATAAATGCTTTGCCTTCAAAAAGTGTTACCAAGTCGGAGCATGCTCAGAGAGCGACTCAGGACCCCGGCATCAGATTAATACTTTACAGTACTGTGGAGGACTGTCTTAAGAGGTGATATAACCAGTTTTAGAGTAATGTCTGTAGTCTGTGCAGTATCTTTGAGGTGGTAGCCACTTAACATGTCATGATGAGCTCTGTTGAGCTTTGGTGGCCCATTGGTTAGCACTGTTGCCTCATAGCAAGAAGGTCCTGAGTTTGAATCCCAGGCTGTCCCAGGTCCTTTCTGTGTGGAGTTTGCATGTTCTCCCCATGTCTGTGTGGGTTTCCTACGGGTGCTCCAGTTTCCTCCCACCATCAAAAAGACATGCATGTTAGGGTTAATACTCCTGTCTGTGCTTCCGAGCAAGGCAATGGAAAGAAGAACTGGAGTTGGTTCGCGGGCGCTGCAGCTGCCCACTGCTCCTATACAATAGGATGGGTTAAATGTAGAAGACAAATTGTAAGAATACAATGTCAAAGTGGCGTTCATTTTTCTTTCAAAAGCAGCCTTATGATTAAGAGGTGCTGAAGACCAAGTAAAATTCTGCAGGCTGTTTTTGCCGTGTTTGGAAAGGAAACCAGATGTGAGGGTTTTTTTTCTTTTAAATAAATCATTCTTATCAGTTAATTATTAAAAATATTACACTAATGGAAATTAAGGTATAGCTCTACTAACATGTAAAGGTGACTGTAAAAGCTTACGAAAACATTTGCGAATTGAACAATAATCTAATACAAACTGTTTAGGCAGTAGCGGTGTGAAACATCACAACGCCAACAATCGGCTCTTGTTTCTGCAGGTTCTTTGCTTTGGAAAGAAAAGGTCACCATTTCCACTGAACAGTGAGTGGACCAGGAAATGTCGTGACTTCTTCACGTCCAGTTTAATTTGTATAGCTCTCAGTCAAATTTAGATTGTCTGAGGGATTTGAGTGATCTATTCCTGTAAGTCTGTAAAGAGGCTATTAATTGTGGCTGTCCTGCTGTTTCCACACCCAAGGACGGGGTAACCGTGCCAGGAATAACGTAGTGACCTGGGTTACAACAGACCAACCAGTCTCTAATCCCCATGGTACTACTGTCCCGTCCATTAGGTAGCTTCTTTCACGTTGTCCCTTTAATTAGTGGTAATAGGATTGTGCTGCTTCTTTTTTTCCACGTCTGACACAGAACAGAGTCGCTAGTGAATTGGTGTTAGATGTGATAGGTTTATGATGATACCAGAATATTGAAACTATGAGTCAGAATATCCTAGAACATCGCTGAGAGCATGGTGGTGTGATGTGTTGCAAAAACTACTTGACCTTTTATTTCTTCCCTTTTTTCTTTTTTTTAATGCTAGAGCTGTCTGCTTTCAAATCTTGAGAACAAAGTACTGACCTTGACTTAGATGTTGTCTATTTTGTCGTGGGCCAAACGGGTCCAACTATGTCTGCTTTTGGTCCAGGCGTAGGACTGAGCATGATAACTTGAGTGGATTTGAGAAACATAGATCTGATAGCTAAAGTGACTGATGGGTTATCCAAGTGTGAAATTATATGTGAATAGGGTGACGCAGGGGCGTCACTAGAGCTTTATGGATGGGGGGCTAAGCCTTTATGGGGGGGTCTGGTGGGAGGATTTTTTTTAATGGCCCCGAAATGTCTGTTTGTCATGAATATTTAGAGTAGCAATAGGTGTAAAATCAATCAAAAATATGGTTATTTGGTCAAGTTGGCACACAGTAGATCTGTATCTTCATAGTTTGTATTAGGCACGGATCTAATATGACTTAAATGCTATCCATCCACTTACAACAGGCATAGATAAAGCAAGGGTATTGAAGCCTCTCTTTTAGATAAGTTGCAGGTCCTAAGTATGTTGTTCATATACAGACTGTAGATTGGTGCGATCACAGTTTGTGCAATCAGAAAGAGTGTGATTTTGCTCTGCAGTTGTGCTTACATGTTTAATAACCTAGGTGACAGAATTTCAAGGTCATACTGACATTTGACAGCACAAATATTAACTTTTCTCAATAAATGTTTATTTATTCTCACAAATGAGGATATACTAAGGGAATGACATTTCTACAAATATGGAAGAAATCAAAATCCAGTCCATCCCCAGCCAGAGGACAATAGGGCTGTTAGTCAAGAAGCAATATGCACAAGATGGCAGTATACATGGCAATTTACATGCTGGGTTGTATTGAAATCAACATCAACATCTTTACTTGCTGACTTCAATTCACAGTGTAGTATGGTTTAGATTGGCTCACATTATTGGCTCCTACAGTGTTAAGATTATGTAACGTTTTTGATGTTTTGTATGGAAATTGTTATTATGATATACCTGGACATGAAATTTTTTACATGTGAGTGAGTTTTCCATGGAAAATATTTCTACAACCATGCAAAGCCACACTCAAACAGTAGACAGTGGCTCATGCATAAAATGTTTCATGAAATAGACAATATTCACAATGCAGAATACAGGATAGTTTGTGACTGAACAGAGGTTTTGCACTTGAACCGACCTCATAGTACTAAACACAAGGAGAGACACAATGGAATGAATGAAGGAAGGATCAGATGGAAAGGAATTTTAACAGAGCGGTTACATAACCCTTTTCAGCAATGACTTCATTTACTGAAACTGAAAGCTGCTATTCATAGAGAGAGACTATTTTGATGGTGGGAGCATCAAAGAATACCTTCTGTTTTTGAAGGTGGCAAATCGGTCTATGATTCTGTTGTGACTCAGCAGCCCTAGTGTTTTGCTCTCAATTGACAAGGCTGCAAGATTGTGAAGCCTCTTCTGCCCCATTGTTTTACGCAGCCAGAAGTGCAGCCAGCAAAGTGCGCTAAAAGACCTTTCACAAGAGCCGTTGCTCACAGGTGTTAGGGCAACTTGAATGATTGCCTTTAGAGAGGGAAACATATTTGGATCTAGGAGGTTGTGCACAGCTAACATGTCTTGGAGTGGATGTCCAGCCTCTGTTTTGCGGGCAAGAACGTTTCTGGCCACCAGCACCTCTTCCGTTTTGAGATCAACGTTGTAGTGATTGGCAAGCTCTGTTAAATATGATTCACTCAAGAAGTGCTCTGAATTAGGGATGCATGCCTGTATGCCTTTTAGTAGGCTTGCATCTACACTAGAAAATCGTTTTTCAAGCTTACTAACCATCCTATCCAAGCAGGGGAACAGCAACTCTGTTTTCAAGGTTCCTGAGCTGAACCAATCTGTGCCTGAACCGAAGGTTGTCTCCAACACAAAATCACCCATTTCCTCTGTTTATGCCTTTTTTTTTTAGCATCTGGTTCGGGGATATTGTGAGTGTTGCACAGGGCCTTGGTTCTCTCATACAGCTCTGTGATGTTTGCCTCTCAGTGTGTCACACACAGCTTGTTTGCGGATGACAGCTTCTGCCAGGTCTAAAGTCTTTTTCTGTAGGAACTTCTGAAGTCCCTCAGTTACAGAAAGTAGGGACTGAAACATCAGTAGTAAATACAGTGCTGAGAACGTGTAAAGCTTCTTTCTCAGACCAGCAGCTATGGGGGATCCAATGGCAGACAGACATTCAAAAATAGTAGGTAAAGTGTCAAGAACTACGTTAAGGGATCGTAGCTGGCATGCCCAGTGAGTGACTGAAAGTTGTACAAGTTCAGCTGATGTCAATCCAAGTACTGGACTGAGCTTCTTTGAACTTAATGGTGGTTAACTAGGGAGGGGCTGAAAAAGGGACACTCTCAAACAAACTGAAAAACTGCAGCCTCCGAAACAGCCCTGCAAGTATGGCACAACACCAAGTTCAGCCCGTGAGCAAAACAATGCACATAAATTAATGCACATACATTGCCTCTGGATGCAGCATTCTGAAATGTGCTTGCACACCCCCAGTGGGCCCACTCATAACAGCTGGATCATCGTATGTTTATGCGACACATTTTAGCGCTGCTAGCCCATTGAGTTGGAGCTGCTGCTGCAACTCAGTTGCTATGGACTGGGCATCAGTGACTTCATTTCTGTTAGTGCTAGAAAACGCTCCTTAACTGCCTCCTCTGTAACGTACCTAAAACACACAGCCAACTGCTCTGACTGTCCATCCCTGGCCTCATCTGCCATAATGGCATAAATTCTGGACTTTGTCATCGCAGAGATTATGACTTTAGTAATTTTTTGAGCACAACACTCAGTCATCTCATTCTGAGATGTTGGAGAGAGATGAGTGGTATTCGATGGAGGATTGTACTTTTGTAGGAAAGGGTCAAATTCCTTCAAAAGTTCCATACATACAACAAAGTTGTCTCTGTTTGTGCTTTCATTAGCTTCATTACTGCCACGAAAAGGGAGTCCCTGTCTTCCTAACATGGAGATGACCGCAACAATTCACCTGAGATATTCCCTTCTCTCTACTGTCTCGCTTACATGTGCAGATGCTATAATCTGAGCAATGTTTCTCTGACTGCCAGTTGCCTGGTAGCTTTGCCATGCTACAACACTGTCTTTATGGGTTTGTGCCTAGCGACGCCCCTGGGGTGACCAGATCCCAACAAACCAAATGTGGGACAAAGAGTATGTTTGTGTGGGACACATTACCAATGCTAACAGGTAATCTAAAATGTTGATATAATGTCTATCTAAATTTAAAAAATAAGCATTTCTATTCTGCCCCTTAGCTCATAAAGCATCTCTATGCTTTGCCCTCTGGTTGATTCAGTAGCACGCAAATAGGTTAAAGGTTAGGCCTTTAGCAATGTGAGGGATTTAAGTGTATTTCTCATGTCCAGGCGCAGGTCATTTTCTTTTAACTTGTTCGTAATCTGGCGGTGTACGTTAGCAGATAACTCATCGCTATCCTCATAAAGAGGTGCGCATAACTGTTGCGCAGGTGCGCATGCGTGGTCAGCGCAGCAGATAATACGAAAAGGGGCGCTTTTACGTATCGATTTTTTGGGGACACACTGAAACAACAGGATTTTCTCCATATATCACTGGTAAGAAATGCATTATTACAAATTTGTCAAGTTTAATAATTAGTTGTTAATCGTGCAACTTTTAGCCTTCGTTCTTGATTAAGTCGATGCACCCCCCCCCCCAAGTTGTGTCTGTGTCTAGCTACAGAGAGTTTACCTCAGATGTCCTTGGATTAATTAATTTGGGTGTGAGCCGACCAGCACAGGATATAGTGAACGGATTGGAGCAGCTCTTCTGTACTTGTGGTTTAGGGGATCAGTGGAAGACGACGTTGGTCTCGGTGTGTACAGACGGCGCAGCAGTCAGCGTTGGAATTTACAGTGGGGTCGTTCCCAGATTGCGTCAGATGTTGGCGGTCGGGAATTCCCTTGTGCATATTCTGTCTACTGCCCGCACCCTCGAGAACTGCACAAAGTCAGCTGATCGCATGGTACCATACTGTGAGACATTTAATTGCTCCGTTGAGAAGTTGCTGAGCTTTTATTTACAGAGAGGGGGCGCAAAAAGAACGGGACAGCTAAAGAAGATGTGTGATGAGAATGGCATTGCCTTTGTGAAACTAAGAAAGTTTCACAACATCAGATGGTCCGAGACTGTTGAAATGGATGCTATTACCTGCCATTCAAATTCAAGTGGCTGCAAGTGATGACGGTGACCTAAAACATCTACACAGAGTGTTTTCAGTGTTTCCTAGCCAACATGCTTGACACAGGAAACATTTTACAGTTCACCTCCCTCAGGTTCCAGCAAGATAAATTGGCTGTTGGTCAATACAACGATGAGGTCGTGGTAGCTGCTGGACAGCTGACACTATTGGTTGACAGTGAAGGCAAGTACAGAGAAGAAACGGTTTCAAATGCTGACAGGGACAAGGCTGGCATATTGAGAGGTCTAATTCATGAGTTTGAAAGCAGATATGAATCCCGTAAGTCATGTGATCAATTTTTTATTTTTGATCCTCCAACTTGGCCTCAAGAAATGAAATACCTCCACAGTTTTGGCAACACAACACTTACTCCAGAAATATGAGGCCAGCTTGACTCTACTGTAAGAGAATGGATGCGTTTAAAGGAAGCAGGAAAGTGTTTGGCTGCTTCCTCTGTGTATGACTTTGTCAACTCCAACATTCATAAAGTCCTTCTGTTGTCCCTTGCACTGCCCTTGAGCAGTGCTGCATGTGAGAGGGGATTTTCACATCTCAATATAATAAAAAAGCAAGTACAGATCCCGCCAGTCAGACTCTCGCCTCTCATCCCTGATGCACATCCACTTGTCTAAGATGACAACAGAGACTTTTGACCTGAAGCCAGCTGTTGACTTATGGAGGCAAACAGCTAATCGCTGGAGAGAAGGGAGAAGGAAGTAGGTCTACATCGTCATCTGCCGTGTTTGAAAGAGGAAGACAGTGAGGAGAGCAGTCAGGAGGGTAGTAATGACGACAGCATGTAGGATAACTGCTGCGTAAAGACTGAGTACCAACCAACACCTCCAGGTGCTCTCTTGAGAACCAGACTGTAATGAAATGTGCCCACCGGGCCAGTAGATGGCAGTATTGGCATATCTTGCTTACTGTAGAGGGTTAAGGTTCATGCGCAAAAGTCTAGGCCCTAGAACGTTTTGACCCTAGAATCTGGGGTCAGAACATGTGACAGCCATGGAGCAGACAAGACGTGATTAAATAAAAGACAAGATTTACTTTTCAGCTTGATTTATTACTTAACAGAACATTACACAGACCAAAGAGGTGATGTGCACCCCTGCTCATAAAAATCAAGGATCTTGCTTTTCAAACCCAACGCTGGTGTCCAATATCTAACAGACAGTGGGAAAAGTTGTGTTGTGCCATGATTAGAAGCCTCTGAAGCCACTGAAAAAATGGCATACGTGCGGTTTTGTCACGTTGGAGTTGAACCATTGGTGTTTTTAATTCTCTCGAACAAGTCTCCACAGAGGCAGGTGCAAGCACATCTGTAACTATGGACGCTGCTTTTGTACAACCACATAACTTTTTTGTTGTTGTTGCAATGTCCGAGTCTGGAAAAATGACTGGTGCTAGCTTACTACGTCTGCTGACCTGTATGAGTGGGAGTGCTGTACAGTGTGGTAAAAGCTAGTTATTTCAGCTGCTGTTACGTTATCTGTCTGGCAATCATCTTTAGGTTTCAGTCAGAATGAGCCTATAGATCGGCACATCTCTTTTTGAGCCACACGTTTCTTGTGAGACTCGCGTGCCCCTAATCGCTTCACGTCATATTCCTCTCTGTGTGAAACTGAAAAATAACTGGCAAATTTTGCAAAAATCTCTAGGGAAGTCCAGGTAGCGTGGTGGTCTAGTCCATGCCAACACGGGGATCGCCTGTTCAAATCCCCGTGTTACCACCGGCGTGGTCGGGTGTCCCTACAGACACAATTGGCCGTGTCTGCGGGTGGGAAGCCGGATGTGGGTATGTGTCCTGGTCGCAGCATTAGCGCCTCCTCTGGTCAGTCGGGGCGCCTGTTCGGGGGAGGGGGAACTGGGAGGGAATAGCGTGATCCTCCCACGCGCTACGTCCCCCTGGTGAAACTCCTCACTGTCAGGTGAAGAGAAGCGGCTGGCGACTCCACATGTATCAGAGGAGGCATGCGGTAGTCTGTAGCCCTCCCCGGATCGGCAGAGGGGGTGGAGCAGTGACCGGGACGACTTGGAAGAGTGGGGTAATTGGCCGGGTACAATTGCACCGGCTGCATTTCCTTTGCTTGGTGTTAATGTCCATCATATTCCACCTAAATCTGCAATGATTTTTGTGGTGACTCGCAATTTCCCCCGTTGGGCGTAGCCTTGTGGCAGCAAAGACGGTGACAGGTTAACCTACACTTGACCCACGTGTGCCCAGTTTGATGGCCATCAAACACAGCCCTGTGATGAAAGCCTTCCCTGCTTTCTTCACAGTCATTGGATAAAAGCCAGATTTTAGAAAAGCGTCTGTCCTGCAGTGGTTTGACTTTTGAAAACTAGAGCCCATCAAAATATGGAACATCGTCTCAGTATGTGGGATGTGGGACAAGCGATAAAAATGCCCTTTGTCCAAGATCTAATGACGGGTGTAATTTCCCAACTTTTGTGCTGACATGCTATAAATGGCTTAAGTGCTGAAATTGCCTACATCAACGAATATTTGTCAAACAAATATAAGATATAAAAATTGCGGAGTGTAAGCTTAATAACACCTCTACATAAAGTGGCCGATTGTGTGTAAGATCATAGATGATATATGCAATGCTAATGAGATAAAATGGCAAATTTTATCTTCTAAATGTCATCTGTGTAATTGGCCTGCCGAGGTGACTTGTGATTCATTCCTATGCGTAAACCTGGGTTTAGGATTACAAGCTGTGTGCTGTCTGTTTTTTACGCATTGTCTTTTTTCAGGTTGGGGTTCTGCAGAAATTTGACTTTTTTCCCCCCCTCAGTGGCTAAAATGATTCCTACGCATATGATTAGCATTAGGTTTGAGCACGACTTGATCGTTTCAGGTCGGCGTGGTCTCAGTGTCGAGTCCAAATGCCACATTCTTGGTGAAGGTTTTGTCTCAGGCACGGATCATCAAACTGAAAATCTGACCGCGTTGTCCCCAAGTCTCTCTGAAGGGTGTTGGACCTGGTCCTTTAATTAAAATGACCTTTGTCAAGCTCCTTTGAGAGATCTTCTGCTCTGAATTTATTTTCGCCTTAGTTGATAGCGTAGTAGGCGGCACAGTGGTGCAGTGGTTAGCGCAGTCGCCTCACACCAAGCAGGTCTTGGGTTCGAGCACCGGGGTAGTCCAACCTTGGGGGTCGTCCCGGGTCGTCCTCTGTGTGGAGTTTGCATGTTTTCCCCGTGTCTGTGTGGGTTTCCTCCAGGTGCTCCGGTTTCCTCCCACAGTCCAAAGACATGTAGGTCAGGTGAATCGGCTGTACTAAATTGTCCCTAGGTGTGTGTGTGTGTGTGTGTGTGTGGTCCAGGGTGTCTCCCCACCTGCCGCCCAATGACTGCTGGGATAGGCTCCAGCATCCCTGCGACCCTAAGTAGGATAAGCTGTTTGGATAATGGATGGAGGGATGATAGCTTGGTCTAACTGTAATAACAGCTCCCTGCCACAACATGGCCCTGTTGCGCCATAGTGAATTCTGTTTTTATTTTCACTATTTGCTGCTAAATTGGCGATATCGCTTGCAAGGCTTTACGAGTCGGGAGAAATGGAACATGGTGTGAGCATATTTTTCTACTGTGGTGCTTCTAATGACAATTTGATGGAGCCACCTGGAAAAAAACCCACTTGCAAATAAAATTGTTTGCAGTGATTTTTGGAAACATCCATTTTGTTAATGGTTTGTTTTTGTTCCAGGCTCATCAAACATTGGACGATTTGAGTTGTTAATTGCAGTATTGGGCGGCACGGTGGTTTAGCAGAGAGCACTGTTGCTTCACAGCAAGTGTACTGGTTTTGATCCTGGCTCCTCTGTGTTGTTTGCCGGACCTCTGTGTTTCTGTGTGGGTGGGGTTCCTCCCACAGCCCAAACATGTTTACAGGTTAACCCAGAGACTTGAAATTACACATTATGTGAATGGCTGTGTTTGTGAGTGTCTCCCTTCCTTCCACCCAGTGCATGCTGGGATAGACTCCAGCCTTCTGTAACTCTGAATTGGCTGGATGGATAGATGGATGGATATGGAGGATGAATGAATTTCAGCATCAGAAAAAATAAATAAATGTAGGATTTCTGCAATGTGTTCACGGTGTGTAGAGAGAAGACATGAAATGTGGATGAGTCCATACAGCTTGGATAACTGGTAATTATAATCATGCTGATGAAGAATCACATATCAAATATGAAGTTTGTAAAGCATAAGACGGCTAATATAAAAGCATGTGTGGCAGTTTCAGGCATCCAGCACAATCTTTATGACAGACAGACCCAACACAGGAGCTCTTGCTAGCAGAGAGGGAGATCTGACATTATAATGATGGGAATTAAACATCACATCCTCTTCATATGCTCCTGCATCGGGGGCACCGGCAATTTATTCATCAGTTTTCAGTATTGAGAAATGCTTACTGAGGGTTTTTGATGGAGGAAACATGTTGATGAGTTAAGTATCAAAGAAATGGTGTCCTAATCTCCTAGCCAGGACTCGACTACATTTACATTTTGGAACTGTCCTCAGATGAGTGTCCCCTTCATCAGAAATGGCAGCACGGTGGCCCAGGGGTGAGCCCGGTTCCCTCACAGCAAGAAGGTCCTGGGTTCGAACCCCAGGCCATCCCGGGTCCTTTCTGTGTGGAGTTTGCATGTTCTCGCCGTGTCTGTGTGGGTTTCCTCCGGGTGCTCTGGTTTCCTCCCTCCATCAAAAAGACATGCATGTTAGGGTTAATACTCCTGTCTGTGCCCCTGAGCAAGGCAATGGAAAGAAGAACTGGAGTTGGTCCCCCGGGCGCTGCAGCTGCCCACTGCTGCTATACAATAGGATGGGTTAAATGCAGAAGACAAATTTCATTGTATGTATGTACAGTGACAATAAAAGTGTCTTCTTAGTGTCTCACAAATATGGGCCCTGGTGTTTTGGTCTGATAAATACCAGCGGAATAGGCTTTTCACCCGTGTTTACATCAGGCAGATGCATGGGCAGCAGGCCACTTGGCCTGTCTAGGTGCATGTAAGTTATGTCTCTCTCTCTCTCCCTCTCTCTCTCTCTCTCTCTCCCTCTTATTGAACTCTTTCCCCTCTCGTCTCCGTCGTCGTTAGTTTAATATATGTATGATGGCGCACCCCAGAGACAGCTCGCCGTCTGGTGTTTTATTTAGAAGATTTCCTCTACCCGGACCCGGCTTTTAGCACAGCTGTAGTCTCTGACCCATTTCTACAAACACACAAAGAAGAGGGAGGAGGTGGTGGGGGGGGAGCAGGAGAAGGGGATGCGGTTGAAATGTTTTCAGCTGAGAGGTGGAAGTGCCAGAAGAAGGGGGAGATGGTGGAAGAGAGTAAAAATGACGAAAGGCTATAGGGATGAGGATGAGGAGTGCAGGCTGGGCGAGGAAGGAAGGGTCGAGGGGGAAGGTAAGGGGAGAGGATAAGGGACATGTGGCCAGACTAAACATGGCTGCTTTGAGTGAGCAGGTGCATCTTAGAATAGGTGATAGATGGGTGATTGTGATTAAGATACTGCCCCCGTGAAACCGCCTGTTAATCGCCTATGACTGATGAGTCGGGGGGCCGTGGGTCGTTGTGTGGGGTGGAGGACGGAGGGATGGAAAGTATTGCTAATGGTTGTTTATTCAACTTCAGTTATAAACAGATCCCGTTCTCCTTGTTGTTCTGTGTCAAGTTTGTGCGGAAAGTAAATCCCATAGTCGATCTTTGTGTCCGATGATGACTTTAAAGAGTGAATGATGTACAGGATGTCAACAAGTTGGTGGTGAAGTTGCTCCTGATATCTGGTCACACACTTTCTAAACTCTCCGAGATGCAGCTGTGCTGTCTTTAATGATAGGTGTACTTTTCCTGACGCACATCGGTCGACTGCCGAATCACCAGGGTTGCAATAGGTTGGGATAATATCCCCATGCCTTTTTTTTTAATGTGGCTTTTAAGATGTCTGTTTGTCATAATTTGTATGACTAAGCTGCATCAGCACCAGCTTTGCCCCCCCCCCCCACACACACACACACAGCGGCGCTAAACTCAGAGCGCCGCCTATGAAGAGATGAGGGGTGATGGGACGCAGACTCTCCAAGACATCCAGATGAAGGGTTACACAAGCAGCACGGATATTCCACTTCCCATACTTGGCACATTTTTGGCTGCAGAAAGCTGAAACCCTGAGACGAGCTCTCTTGGGGCCGTCCGTTGAAAGGGGGTGACATCATTTTTAAGGCCCGGTGCTCAAGAGAAACACGGAAAACATTTCCCCTGATCAAAACTGTACTCTACATTCCTGCCCAACCCAACATCTCAGAGCACCTAATGACTAAAAAAAAGAAAAGAAAAGAAAGATGTAAAATTCATGCTCTTCCATGAATTATTTAGAATTAATAGGGAAGACAGAGCAGACTATGTATGCTGGAGAAGTCAGACAAGTGGGGAAGTGGGTTGCCCTCAAAAGTCATCCTTTCCCATCTGCAGACAGCAATGCAAATGTAAAGCCACATGGTTAGCCCTGTTACCTCACAGCAAGGTCACAGGTTCGAACCCCAGGCTGTCCCGGGTCCTTTCTGTGTGGAGTTCGCATGTTTAAATGCATGTTTAAATGGGTTGAATGCAGAAGACAAATTCATTGTGAGAATACAATGTCGAATAAAGTGACTTTCACCCCCACTCTGTCGATCCGGGGGGGGGGGGGGGCTGCTGTCTCCTCCGATACATGTGGAGTCGCCGCCAGCTGCTTCTCTTCACCTGACAGTGAGGAGTTTCGCCAGGGGAACGTAGCCTGGGGAGGATCATGCTGTTCCCCCCCAGTTCCCCCTCCCCCCCAAACAGGCGCCCCGACCAACCAGAGGAGGCGCTAGTGCAGCGACCAGGACACATACCCACATCTGACTTACCAGCTGCAGACACACATAGCCAATTATGTCTGTAGGGACGCCCGACCAAGCCGAAGGTAACATGGGGATTCGAACCGCCGATCCCCGTGTTGGTAGGCAACGGAATAGACTGCCACGCCGCTATATGAATCTGTGGTCTTAAGATAGCAGGTTCCCCAGGTGTGTGTATAATTTTTATGTAGGTACAAAAAAATTAAGTAAGCTTGACATTCATAGTAAAAGCGTGTGTGTGTGTGTGTATGTGTGTGCGCACGCGTATGCGTGTGTGTACACACCTGCCTGTGTGCATCATATGTGTTACAAGGGAGAGTGTGAATCGTTGCATGTGTGAGAAAGTGGAGGGCATAACACAGAGTGGTGGGGGTGGGGGGTGGGGGGGTATCGCTGAACCCAGACCAATCTGGCCAGAGTAAATCCTGTAGTGAGCTGGCCTAAGCCTGTCAGGCCAGTCTGCTGTGAGAGACAGCGAACATTAAGTCAATGATGCTAAAAGCCACTAAGTCTCCCTCTTGTCTGCCTCTGGTCCTGTAAACCCAGAGCTGGGCCAGCTGTCCAGCCTGTTGTGGGTCCCATCCCATGTGGTAAGATAAGATCAGGTAAGATATACTCTACTGTCCTTGAGGAGACGTTTGACTGGGGCAATAGTGCTGCACACAGCTGTCGTCAACTCAAACGCAGTGCATAGCCAACAAAACAGTGCAATGGTACACCGAAGACACCAATGATAAATTACATACAACAAAATAAAGATGTGTAAAATATTGCATATTGCTTGAGAGATAACAACAATACATAAGCGTTATAAAAATGAGGGCTGAAATTGTAAAAACCATGATTAATGGCGCATAGAAGTAAAAGCAACAGTGCTTGAGTAGAGTTATACAAGTTGGGAGGGAAGAAAGCTGTGTGTGTGTGTGTGTGTGTGTGTGTGTGTGTGTGGGGTGCCTTTTTGGAAATCTCTTGTCAGTTGACAGTGTTGAACATCCGTGTCGTCCTGATAAGGGTGACACGCGGAACATTTCTGGAGGACTTCGCTCTTGCAGTGATAAAGTCAAACTTGGGAGCGTTGCAGCACAATACAACTAACATGATGACCACTGATGTGATGAGATGCCAACGGGAATCATTTTGTGAGGAGATGAGGAGTGACGGCGACACCCCTCTCAATAGATGGAAGGAGCAGATCAGTGAAAGAAAAAAAGCTACGAAAGTGGATGACTGGGAAGAAATGGATTTTGATTTGGCCCTCAGCCCCGCTGGTCTGTCCACAGCATAGAGGATGTGGACATAATTCAACATTTTTTTCTGGCGCTGTTCATAATTGCTTATCCGAATGTTGGTAATAAAAACCTGTGGTGTGTGTGTGTGTGTGTGTGTGTGTGTGTGTTATACATAAATTGGCATACAGTGTGTGATGGCCCTCTGCCACAGCTTGTGCTGTTTCTGCTGCCCATGCAGGTTATATGGTCGGGAGAGGGGGGCCGTCCATGCACCTGGGAGCAGCTCACACATGCAACGTGTTTACTGGATGTAGGGTTTCTGTGTTGCATCTTCACACCATGCAACCCCCCCCCCCACACACACACACACACCACCATTTGCACACATGCTCTCACACACACCTTACCAACCGGACACCCTGGGCTGCGACGTTGCTGTGAAACGTATCAGGGGTTAAAAGAAATAGATTTCCGGCCTTGCGAGCAGGCTGTGACGGCAAACCAAAGCATGTTAGATGTTTTGTAAATTAATGGAGCATCTTTTCTGAGCGTTAATTTATGTATAGATAGACTTACAGGATATAAAAAAGCATCTTGAACTGGTTCCCCCTAAGCTTCAATCTCCCATTAAACCCGGCTGGGCTTGCGCAGGCTGCGGGTGCTGAGGGGTTAACCCGCGTCTCCATCTCGTTCCGTGTAGTAGGAAGTGGGCGGAAGGAGATGGAAGATGTAGCGAGACCCGAACCTCACCACCCCTCTCAACCAACAACCTCCTCACGCCTGGCAACGGTGGAGTGACACGTTTGGAGCCGCTACCGCGCTACCCGCTTAGCATCGAGCTGCCGTAAACGCCGCGTGGACGGGAGGAGGAGAACGAGGCGAGGAGCGTCTGCCGGGCGCGGCGCGTGTGGTTTCGTCATAGGGGCCGCGTAGAGTGGCGCCGGCGGAGCGCATTAACACATCAGCTCTCGCTTCAGCGCGCGGAAATAACGTGCGTGTGTCCAGTCGGTGGAAATCGTGCGCGCCGCACTGACGCTTCCTCGGGCTCCGCTTGTTTGCTCTGCGCAGCGTTTCGCCGCCCCCCCCCTCCCTCGTCGGCCGCGGTGTGGACTCGCTTCAAGGCGCCGGCTGCCGCCGGCGGGACGTGTCGGGCCGTGCGGTTTGTTATGGAAGCGGCGCAGATGGAGAGGAAAATCTGGCCGCGTCTGATGCGCTGAGTCCGAGCTGCCGGTGGTGCTGAATGGACAGTGCAGGGAGGCTCCGCGGATAACACCGCCACCTACTCCTGCTGCTTAATGTTGTCATAGCTTTTTCTTTTTTTTCTTGTTTGTAAGCGTCAAAATAAATTGACCCGGTGGAGGCTGAAGGTGGTCGCGGGACTTCTTTTTGTATTGCCTCTCATATGCGGTAGGGCCTATAACCTCTGAACTGAAATTGCACACTCCTCAGATGTACTTTTTTTTTGCTGCCTCTGTCTCAGCAAAGCTGCCATCGCATTCAAAGCACGCTGATCCCCCCAGGCTCTTGCTTATTCAGCAGTTCCCAGAGTGATAGTAGAGCCTAGTCAGTAGTCTCCACACTGTGCTCTGTCAGTCGGGCAGAATGGGATTTGGGTTGGAGCCGATCACAGGGACTGTGCCGGGACAGTGAGGGGGGTGGTTGGGTGAGGAGGGGGGGGGGAGAAAAACCCCAGAGAGGACCCGGAGCCCGTCACACGTTCATGACCGGACAGTCTGAAGGCGTTAACCCACGTGTCGTTTTAACATGGATGACTCCGGAATCATCCGACGACGCAGGCTACAGGTGAGAACCCCGCATCCATACACGTGTTCGTGTCAAAAATCACCCGCCAAAAACGCAGCCGAACGGGAGATAGACTCTTAACGAGATGTCGATGAGGCAGGAAACGACTTCCTCGAATATCGCTGCCTAGCGGGTTGAGGCAGTGCACAGCAGTAACTATTTCCATCAACACACACACACACACACACACACACACACACACACACACACACACACACACACACACACACACACACACATCTTCATCATCATCATCCTCATCATCATCAAACTGTTTGGTGTTGATGAAAAGACGGCAGTGTTAGAAATATGTACCTGCTTCAATTCCCGGACAGCGTTTGTCGGCGGTAAACAGAGGACGTGTCATTTCCTGTCACAATCTGCACAGCAAGCCCATGTACCGCGCGCCGTGCGTGCGTGCGTGCGTGCGCGCACGTACCCCTGTCCGCGGTATTATCCTGGTGGAGCACACGACGCCGACTCTGAACTGGCCAGTTCAGTTTTCGCCGCGCTTCAAACGTTTCCTCCGAAACCGGTTCGTGACAGAAGACCTCCACCCGGCCCTCGGCCGTAGACGTGGTTGCTGGTTATCTCCTGGAAATAACCGCGGACGCGGGGACCGAAACGGCCAGCTCGGATGAACAGCGGCCCTGTAGCTCAGTGGGCCGAGCAAAGGCAACGACACTGCCAGCAGGGGCTCTGTTGAAGATGTGGGCACTGCCGTTGCTTTAGATTAAAAACAAAAACAAAAAAGTTACACAGAATGAGGGACATTATCTTAGATGGAGGCTGTAGTTGCCATAACTTTCTATAGAGTGCATGGGGTTTTCGTCATATCCACTCAGCTATAGTGTTCAGTGTTGCTCTGTGAGTTGGCGATGTCTGCTACCCTTCGCTCCGCGTCGTTATTTGACCCATGCTGCGCAACACTGGCGCAGGGGGAGCGTCATGTCTGGCTGCTTGTTTGCATGCGCTTGTTGACATGCCATACACAGACGAGCCAACGCTAAGCCCCGTTGTATTCGACGGGACACCGAGGGAAGCGCTTCCCTTGAAGTGTTCTGCATAGGGGGGGGGGGGGGGGTCCTTCGAAAATGGATGTAAGAATGTGCCTTCGTTAACTCCTTGCTAAAAAGACAACCGTAATGGAGGATGACACTAAAGGAAGAAAGTTCAAATTGCATTGTGCCCTCCATTACCATAGGTTTGGTTTGTGTTTGCATGGGTTTTGCAGAGCATATAGTGTAGAACGGAAGTCGAGCCCATCACGTGTCTACCTATGACTGAAACGTTCTTCAGAGGTGAAATTATTGAACGCACAAACACGCACGCATGCACGCACACACACAAATACTGGAAATTCTCAATTGTGACTTCATTCTCAAAGCATTCAGCACTCAGTGCACTCAGCATGTTCAGTAAACATGCTCGCCACAAGGCACATTTGTTAATGAAAGTGTGTGTGTGTGTGTGTGTGTGTGTGTGTGTGTGTGTGTGTGTGTGTGTGTGTGTGTGTGTGTGTGTGTGTGTGTGTGTGTGAGAGAGAGAGACAGAGAGAGAGATTGTCATCACATCATGCTAATATGTACATGTCAAATTGCCCCCACCCCCAGAGACACACACACACACACACATATAAACAGTCTCCATTTCCATTGAGGGGGGTCGATATCTATATATCTGAGACGGAGGAGCTCTAAATTCTGAGGATGTGGCACATCCCTCAGGCCCATTAGCAGGCTTAATAGCTGCCTAACAGCCTTGGGTGCCCTCGGGGAAGAAGACCAACCACCAGCAGCTAAACCAGGGCATGCTGAAAGGGCTTGGGGCAAGAGAAGAGGAGGAGGAGGAGGATCCTTGATTGGGGTCTTGGCAGCAGCTGTGGACTTCACAGTAAAGCCCATTTAAGTGGCCATTAGAATATCAGCGTCCCTTTATGGCCCGGATCCATTTTCACACCAGAGACAATCAAACGACAAAGAGGAGGGGTGAGCGTAGTCAGGACTGATTAAGTCTGGGGGGAAAAGAGTGCATGCACATATGTACGTTTTTTTAATACAATGAATACAATTTTTAATGGTTTTTTTCCCGTGTGGCTGCTTCGAGGAGAGCAAGGGTGTAACTCCGGTTCAGCTGGTGTTTAGACACTAAGTCCAACCGAATAGTCACACTTGAATATCTCTGCACACTCTGGCATAACTGTGACACTGAAGCGTTTTTATTTTTTTACATCCAATTCTAAAAATCTCTTCTGACAGTCATATTTCAATCTGTTGCCTTCATGTTTGCAGACTCTACCTCTCTATCTGGATACATTAAGTGTGTAACTGTAGGATCTCAGTTGCGTCCATATTGCAGAATGGGCTTCATAACGTGGGACTCACAACTAACCACCTCTGGTTTTAAAGACGTGACAGCAGCACACGCGCAGGCGCGCGGGGAGATGTTTTAAGTAGGGGGGCTGCCAATTAAAACGAAAAGTATTGTGGGAGAACGAGTCGAGAGGCAGAGATCTCTCTCTAATCGTAACTCCCGTGCCCCATACGCCGCACGACCCCGGAAGTGCTCTTTTATTCACACCGGCCAGAACGGACCAGAACTGATAACAACGTAACGAGTCCCCCCCCCCGCCCCCAATGTGCCAAGTGGCGACATCAGTCCCAGTCATGGTGCTACAGTCAGTTAGTCAGTAAACGGTCTCCTACTTGGTCTGAGTCGAACCCCCCAAAAAACAACACAATAACCACAACGTGAACACCACATCGTTAAAACACAATTTTAGATCTAACATTAACAATCCCATCAGCCATTGCGCTCCCCCCAGCGCGGAACCGCCCGACAGTCAGAGCGACCGCCTCCCCCGATCGCTACAGTATGACGTCATTGTTTTGTTTGTAAGGCGTGTGTGTGGCACATTTGGAATGGAGTGTTTACTCACTTTATTATTAAAATGAACACTCCACACAGCCCAGCCCGCTGCTTAGAATAAAGATATGTTTATTTTTGTATTTTTGTTTTTTTTGCATTTGTACGTTAGAAAAAAGTTAGGCATATTGTTGGGTCTAAGATGTTACACAGTCACCTGCCACTACTGGGGGGGGCTGCATCCACCACTAGGGAGCGCTGTAGCCTCCCCCCCCCACAGCCTCCCCCTTTCCCGAGTTAATGCAAACAGAGTCCAGTTTTTGTGCAATCCCGGTCTGGTTCTTCATATGTTGCGCAACGGGATGTTAATAACTGGATGGAAATGCCAAGAAAAAGTGTGGTTTATTTCACTGGTTCTGTCTGTTTTCCCAACCTTTGCCTCGCTTACCGCCCTGGATGCATTTCATGACATCGCTTCCCTCCATCCATGCAGCCCACCTTTCTCCCCCTCCCCACCTCAGTCAACCCATCGCTCCTTGTTTCTCTCTCCCTTCTTTGAGACGTGGCCGTTTGGCCACGACAAACGGCCACGTCACAGTAACAGCTTGTCGTCTGAGCTATCAGCGTCATTATTGTCTGCTGGGTCGCTCCTCTCCTCACAGTCTCCTCCAGAGCCTTTGCTCTGGAGACAAAGAAGACCGTTAGCTACTGTAGGACCGCTCGTGACTCGCTCACTATTCACTCACCGTGTCCCCCCTTGGGACCAGGCCCCTGTAGGCTTTGGCAGATGAAGGATCCTTTCTTGCGAGTATTTTTTTCAGACATTTACAGATTTTTGCACTTTTTACCTCGGTATGTCTTTATCGGCCTTAAGAGGAACCAAATAAACTGGTCGAACTGGTCATCTGGAAAGCGATCCAATCCAGTCTAATCCACTCCGCAGTGCTGTGTTCCTCGTATGGCTGTAGCTGTATGATGCTGTGAGAGAGAATTGTAATTGAGATAGTCGTAACTCAGCGGCGGCATGGTGGCGCAGTCGCCTCACAGCAAGAAGGTCCTGGGTTTCGAGCCCTGGGGTAGTCCAGCCTTGGGGGGTCGTCCCGGGTCAACCCCTGTGGGGAGTCTGCATGTTCTCCCCGTGTCTGCATGTGTTTCCTCCGGGGGCTCCGGTTTCCTCCCACAGTCCAAAGACATGTAGGTCAGGTGAATTGGCCGCACTAAATTGTCTCCCCGCCTGCCGCCCAATGACTGCTGGGATAGGCCCCAGCATCCCCGTGACCCTGAGCAGGATCAGCAGTTTGGATAATGGATGGATGGATGGATAGTCGTAATTCACAAAGTGTTAATTATTGTGCAGTTCTCACCGTAGGAGGTGCAAAGAATACACCTGCAGTACATCGGTGTACCCACGTACACGCACTCGTTCTCACGAGCTCAAGCGGTAGCTCACCTCTCATCCCTTTCAGCTGTAGGAGTATGATTATGCCATGTGTGTACACACATACACACACACACACACACACACACACACACAAACACACACTAGCATTATTTGACCAATATTTTGTTCTGGGCAGTTTGCCCATTTTAAATACGCTAAGCAGAAAGAAGAAGCGTGTGATGACTCCAGAAGGAGCAGCTCACCCTGCCAAGCAATCTCTCTCACTGCCGTGTCCACTGTTTTGTGTTTCGTATGGCTCCACTGCTAAGATACGGCTGTTGGAGGGACTACGTTTGGTACCAAGGGAGCAAAGGATTCATAGAAATAACAGATATGGGCCAAAATATAATATGAGAATAACTCAAAAGTCAAAACCTTGGTTGCAGCTTGCAAGGTAAGAAAAACGCAGCATTGCTTGTAAGGATGGAAAAGGTGGCGTGCATGGGAATGGACGGCTTAAAAGGTTAAAGGTCACACTCTGGAGTGCTGATTCATGCAATGTCGGGGAAATGAAGCAACGAGTCCTACTTTTACTACTTTACCGTGCTGCTTTTGCATTATTTTAAGATTGACGACTGCGGTATTATAAGAACTGATGAGTGAGTTGAAGGAAGGAAATTGTCTGCCATCTAAATGCAGAAACACAACACGGTGACTGCCAGAGTGCCGGCGTTTTAATGCCAGTGGACCTTTTATTTTCAGCCTCCATCTTCTGCTTGGCGCTTCATACAACAGCAGGGGATAAGGAACATTGGAGTTCTTCGCACTGACTGGCAATTGCAAATAATATTAGGCGTAGGGTGGTGGTTGGACTGCACATAACGCATGGTTTCCAAGTGTGTGTGTGTCTATGTGTGTGCCTGTACATGTGTGTGCTCGCAGTTGCAGCTGCATTTAATCATATCTGTGTAAGACAGATGGCACACACAGACAAACAGGAAGGCGTGTTGACCATAAACTGGAGGTCTGTTTCAGCTCTCTTGCATGACACATTTGCAGTGTCTATACCATGTTTGATGCAACACAACACAAATCGTGTGTGACGTTTCATCAGAATCACTTTTTTAAAATGTGGCCTCTTGAGGTTGGTATTTGACTACTGTTTACTTTAAAGGTACAAAATGTAGTTTTCCTTGTTAACATACCCGGTTTTGTTTGCATTCATAATTTCTCACCAAAGCACGTTGTGTGTGTCCTTGAAGCCTGATAAACAAACATGTCCCATACATTGCATACCTCATAAGTCCTTTGCAAAGCCCTATTATAGGCCAATTACACCATTCTTCCGAGCCGTCCCGGTCGCTGCTCCATCCCCTCTGCCCATCTGGGGAGGGCTACCCCCCCCCGAACAGGCGCCCCGACCGACCAGAGGAGGCGCTAGTGCAGCGACCAGGACACACACCCACATCCTGCTTCCCACCCGCAGACACGGCCAATCGGCTCTGTGCATAACTGTAGTCCACTGACTTCCGGTTTCTACTGTAGTGGTCATACCAGTTTCCTGTTTGTTGGCATGCGCTATTGACAATGGCATATTTTTTTGCGCAGTGTCTGCTAGATTTACCATGGATAAATGTCAACGACATGCACAGAATTGTCAGCAAACGTTCACCTGCACCTATCAGCAAACGGGTGAAAAGTTTCAAGTTGTACATAATCAAGTTACGTCCACAATTACGAGGATGAGTGGACGGACGGACGGAATTGGGGACGTAACTTGATATGTACACCTTGAAACTGTTCACCCGTTTGATGGTAGGTGCAGGTGAAAATTTGTCGACAATTCTGTGCATGTTGTCGACATTTATCCATGGTAAATCTCGCAGGCATCACGAAAAAATTTACCACTGTCAATCGCACACGCCACCAAACAGGAAACTGGTGTGACCGCTGCATTAGAAACCGGAAGTCAGTGAACTACAGTTATGCACAGAGTCGATTTTGTCTGTAGAGACGCCCAAATCCCTATTTTTAAGGTTTTGAAGGGGCATTGCATACAACGAGCGATGTTCTTCGTCTGTAGTTTTTATTGTTGGATCATCACGTTACATCGGCACGCTACTGCCACCAACTATCGAATAGAGCGTAACCAAGTGAAACAAGTGTAAAATCTCATTAACCTCATTCAGTTGATGGACGTCCGCCAGGACTTCCTCTTTATACTCCTTTATCCTTCTGTTTTCTTCATTCGACATTACGGTCAGGTTTTCGTTTCTTTGCCTTTACGGCTGCAGCTTCGCTCCCAGCGGTTGACATAATTCTCTCACTGATGTTCTTCTTATTTCCGGGACGCATATCGATGCAGCTCGATTTCCGGTTACTGTACAAACACTTAAATTGGCACAGTTAGCTTGGTTGCAAACGTGGCTAATGGCTAACAGTTGGCTTGCAAACGTGGCTAGGGTCAGGGTTACGGTTGTTGCGCGTTCGCATAGGCCTTGACTGACAGGCAGATCTGGCCAATGCTAGCGCCTGAGGGCGGGAACTTTCCCGGATTCATCCTAGGAAAAAAATATTCGCTTCCGGTTAGGTTGTTCCTCTTCTTTGTGTTTTTTTCCCCTATCACCCCGTTCTCGTGGCGTGCATGTTTGTCCTTGTGCGTGTGCTTGAAAAGCATGTGATCCAAACAATACGGGGACCAGCTGCTTTGTAGCGCCACTAGCGGCGAAACCACGTTGGTTACCTGTAAGTAAGACAAGGATGGAAGATGTGTTAGATATCAAAAGAGTGCGTGTGCGTGTGGTTGGGTGGATGGGTCATGGCTGCCAGTTCAGACCATGATGCTGTGTAGTTCTGTTTGTCTCCACTAGTCATCTACCTTGTCCAATTGTTCCTTAATCTTACATATCACGTTACAAGTTACCAGTGTGTTTGTCAGTATTTGAAGAGTCGCTAACTCTAGGTCCTTTTAGTTCCGGTGGCATCTGGACACTGCTTGGCATCCTCCACATCATATTCGTCATATATTTCATAATTCCATTATAATTCTGTTATCCTCTTTCAATGTTGTATTCTGAAAATTGTGTTATATTCTGTATACACAACACCCATTGCACGTCAGTCCGTCTTGGGGGAGAGATCCCTCCTCTGTTGCTCTCCCTGAGGTTTCTCCCCCCCCCCCCCGTTAAAGTTTTTTTTTAAGGGAGTTGTTCCTTATCCGATGCGAGGGTCTAAGGACAGGATGTTATATTGCTGTAAAGCCCGCTGAGGCAAATTTGTAATTTGTGATATTGTGCTATACAAATAATATTGACTTGACTTGACTTGACTTTAGTGAGTTTGCTGACATCTACAGGTGAAGATTAAAAACATGGCAGGCTAGTCTTGGTACTCTGTGACGGCTTTGCATGCTCAATAATCCAGGTAAGAAAATCAAAGAAGGTTGAATCAGTTCACCTGGATGCAACGTTTATTGACAGATACGTTTCCTCACCCATGTACGTGACCTCTTCAGTCACTGACTAAAGAGGTCACTTAGCTGAGCGATGAAACGTATCTGCCAATAAACGCTGTATCCAGATGAACTCATTCAACCTTTTTGGGTACTCTGTGATGTCAACATAGCAGAATAAACACAGCAGCAGCCGGCTCTGTTTGATTTAGGCATACTGGCACACGTTTCAGCACAGACAGACAGAACCAGCACTAACAATTGTCAAAGGTACCGTCATTGCCAGTACTTTGGCAAACCTACATCTAACAGAGCCATTGTTTTTTAATGATTTTTTTTTTTTTTAGCATTTTCCACTTTATTTGACAGTGATAGTAGAGAGACAGGAAAGGCAAGGGATAACATGCAGCAAAGGGCCCCGGTGGGATTCGGACCCAGGCCGCTGCATATTTGGTACACGCTCTACCTGGTGAGCCACCAGGGCACTCCCCAACAGAGCCTTTATTGGTGTTATTAGCTGCAGCTGTGTTTATCCTGCAGGTAACTTCATAGATCTCAGCTTCATTGTGTTGTACTGTCATGTAGCTGCAGTCAAACTGGCAGCGGAAGGTGGGCGTGTCAACACAAATGGGCATGTCGATACGCCCATTTGTGTTGACACGCCCATCTTCCAGCGCCATGTCTGTGCAGCTACCTTCTCACCCATTACGCTCAGCCCCTGATGCCGTGCAGTTCTGTTTGTCTCCACTAGTTGTCTCTTTTGCTCGATACCCCTGATCCTTGCCTGTCTTCTGACTATAATTTCGTTGGAACGCATCGATCTGTACTTTTGCGTCATGTTTTACTCTCTGCAATTGGACCAGCAGCTTGACTATATAGCCCCAGTGCAGCAGCATTGTGTGCATGCATGTGCGGCTTGTGTGCATGGGCTTGTGTTCCCGCCCTGCCCCTGTGCTTGTGTGCGCATGCTCAGTGTGTGTTTGTGTTTTTACGGTTTCAGTTGTGATGCACGATGACGTTTTTGTCCACAGTCAGGAAGTCAGAAATCGTTTTTTTCTCAGTTTGTCGAGCCTGAGAGTCGCATACAACTCAACAAACGTACGCTAGCAGCGGATGTGATGGATGTCAGATTCCATTGCTTGTCATTCACATTTATTTTGAATATTATTTAAGTTAAGCATCATAATTACGGAGAGAGATGTGTGTTCAAATACATAGTTATTTTCAAGAAGTCAACATCGTTTTTTCTGGCACAACCAGCTTGACTTAACCCCATCCAACTTGTGAAAATTAGACCAAATATTCATAAAAAGCAAAAATAAATGAAATAAAGGTGTTTATTTCAGTGGCTGCTAAATGCAAATTCTTTCAGTGGGGAACGTCAGGAATTACTCTCTAAATTAAACATATAAAGAATTATTTGATATATTTTCTTCGTATTAAAGTTTTATTCATATACTGAGAGATAAAGGATTTATTTAATATCAGGGGTGTGGCCACATAATGTTCGTATATGTCTTTGATGGTAGCTATCATCCACCTGGATCTTCCTTTTCCCTTCAATGGCTTGTTTTCTTTCCACATACAGAGTGGTTTTCTTTTTACAAGTCGAGACAAGTTTGTCCCCACTGAGATGTCCAGGTCTTGGTCCAGAGAAGGTGGATATTGGGCCTCATTCAGAGTGTAATAGTGTTTCATAGCCTTATTATACCCGAACTTAGTGGGATGTGGTAAGAGATGCTGGAGTAACTCAGCAGTAACCTGGCAACACCATGGAGAGTAGCAGCCATTTGGAACGAGAGTGAGAGGGAGCAGGTGTTTTGGGGTCCTTTCCATTAGCTACCCTTAATACTTCATACTGCCATCCATCTACACCCACCCACGCATGTGCACGCGCACACACACACACACACACGCACACACGGAGCAACATCAGGGTCTCCTCTGAGTCAGTGTGATGGAGGTCACTTCCTCTTGATGATGTAACTCATTAGTTGTCCCAGACAGATCTCGCTGTGATGAATGATGTCACTCCCATTGAAAAAATCAAAGTGTTACATTCTGCCCCGAGCCCACCAAGCTGTGCTGCAAGGCCACCACCCTATATGATAGCTGAACATGACAAAGTATACTGCTGTTTACACAAATGTTGCTCTTGCCCAAGGTGTCCCCCCCCCCATTGTTCTACCACCCAGACAGACGTGTAGGAAATGATCCGGCATGAATGTTGAATAGCGATGTTATATCTTATGGTTTTATTCTTTATTTAGCCAAATAATAAGACAGGAGCATCATAGCAAACATAAACGTTGCACACATCATACAACTGTGGACCGAAGGAACATTTACAAAAGAAATCCCACATGCCGGTGCAAAGTAAAGACAGTGATGAAAGATGAGATAATTAAAGATGAGTTATATGAAGGGCAGCAGCACCTTAGCTGTGTGAGTAGGATACAGGGCTTCTGCAAAACAGCGAAAATATCACAAGGTTTCCCAAAAAAAGCAACGTTTCACAACCATATTTTTTGTTTGCCGATGCCATTTATGTGAATAATAATCAGGAATCAGGAGCACTTTAATTTGTCATTTCATGAAATGAAACGAAATATCGTTTCCCCTGGCCCACAGCGGTGCAACACGAAGATAAAAACACACATCCAAAAAAAAAATAAATAAAAAAATCACTGTCCAAGAGAACGAACGCCAGCCAGGATGACTGTCGGAACTGCCGGTCTGCGTGGGCTAGCAGTTAGCTTAGCCTGCCCGGTGCCCGGCTTCCACGTCCCGTCACACCGCCCTCTGTGTTTCCTCTTTGGGTGCAGCTCCAGGCAAGGGCCGTGGTCCTTGGGCCCACCGGACGCAGCAGACCAAGCCCCCTCAGCGATCCAACATCAGCTCTCCCAGCCGGACACCCTTGACACACCTCCCTGCAGTCCACACGACAACACAAAAACACCACAGTCAATGCCAGGCGAGGCCGCCGCCAGACTGCCCTCGGTGTTATCAGAAATGCCGGTCTGCGTGGGCTAGCAGTTAGCTTAGCCTGCCCCGCTTTCGCGTCCTGTCAGACCGCCCTTGGTGTTACCTCCTCGTTACATCCTCGGGCGCAGCTCCGGGCAGGGCCGTGGTCCCTGGGCTCACAGGACGCAGCAGACCAAGCTCTCCAGCCGACCCAGCACCAGCTGTCCCGCATCAAACGAAGAAAATACTTAGACATGGACAAAGACACTGCAGGGACGGTACTGGGTGAGGCCGCCGCAAACGTGAATTCGCGCCGCCACCATTATGACCACTGATGTAAAGTGCTTATTCAAAATTCATCTTCATGCTCCGCACCGTGCTTCCTACACTCTTTACTCATGCTCTCCATCAGACTCTCCCTATCCAAGACGGATGGGTTGTTTGGATTTAAGGTCTTCAGCTGTCATGAGTCGTGATGTCATCTGGGTTTCTTGAATTTCTTGATGCTTGTTTACTTCTGTGGAGACACACTGGAGACAGAGGCAGAGAGGAAGAGGAAGAAATGCAGTTCAGTGCTGAAAGGATGAATATGTTTTATTTTGTTGTTTGTTTTTTGTTTTGTTGTGTCTTTGACCCTGCTCCTTAGCTCTGGCACTCCTTACAGTCCACTTGGCATTCTCTGAATGATGAAACTGGAAGTGAAAAAGATGTCAGACTTTAGTATATAAGTAGATAAGTGGCACGGGGCAGGTTTGAAAAAGGCGCAGAATGGTAAAATGATGGGGACTTGATCCTACCTGAAAATGGGAACAGTGGGGCAACAAGCAGGGTAATTGCTCATGACGTCCATCCCAGTGAACAAAATCATATTAGAGATATACTTTTGCCTCTCATGGGTCACAGATTTAGTGTCCTGATGTTGTGTTTAAGCACTTACAAGACATCTGCTTCAACATCATTTCCCCAACTTTACTCTGACAGTTAGCGTGGGAGCTGCAACACTGACACCAGTAGCTTCTTCTGACCTCATCGGTACAATACTGTTCAAATAAATTGGCTTACTGGAAAAAAATATCCTGGAGAAAGGCAAAAGATGCAAACTGTACTAATGCAGAAGTCAGAATACAGACAGGGAGAATACCTAATGGTGATACTGAAGTATGGGAAAGCCTCTGATAGCCACACAGTTAAAAGCTTTTGCACGGCTAGTGAAACTGACCTAATCCATCTGATCTTCCCCTTCCCCTTTTTCTTTTCTCTGTCACTTCTCTTTCTCCCCAGAAGGATCTACCCCTGCCCGGAAAAGTAGCAGGTTGAGTTTTAAGTCATTAAAAAAGTGTGTGTGTGTGTGTGTGTGTGTGTGTGTGTGTGTGTGTGTGTGTGTGTGTGTGTGTGTGTGTGTGTGTGTGTGTGTGTGTGTGTGTGTGTGTGTGTGTGTGTGTGTGTAGACATGTTTGGCTATCCTTGTGTGGACCAAATGTCCTCATTAGGATAGCAAAACCTGACAGCATGTACCTTGTGCGGACCTCTGAAAGGTCGCACAAGGAGAAGGGTCTATTTTAGGGTTAGGAGTTGGTTTTAGGGGTACGGTTAGAGTTAGGGTTAGGTTAAGGTTAGGGTAAGGGTTAGGGTTAGGAAATGAATATAGTCAATAAGGGGTCCTCGCAAGGACAGTGAAGTACGACTGTATGTATGTGTGTGTGTGTATGGGGTGTGAATAAGCGGTGTGTGTGTGTGTGTGTGTGTGTGTGTGGTGTGTGTGTGTGTGTGTGCGTGCACATGTGTGTATGGGGGGATGAAAAAGAAAGGTGTGTGTGTGTGTGTGTGCTGTCTCACAGCACAGGATGAGTATAAGAAGCAAATTGGGCTAACAACTGTTTTCAAAAGACAGTGGACAACATACATAGGACCAGAATGAAGAATGTTGGGGCCAGTAAGAAACCCCGATCAGTAGTTGAGCCTCGCTGTTGGTTATTCGGGAGGATAACGTAAAAGGAGGAATAACGTATAAGAAAGACAACCTGATATCTCTCTATGGGAGATTTCAAAACGTGGACTCGCAGCATCTTTAAGTATGGGTGTCGCTATCCATGGTGCTGAACACCAGTCCACATGGTCTCCACTGTTTTTGCTCTCTCTCTCTCTCTCTCTCTCTCTCTCTCTCTTCTCTCTCTCTCTCTCTCTCTCTCTCTCTCTCTCTCCTCTCTCTCTCTCTCTCTCTCTCTCTCTCTCTGTCTTCCTACTTTCTCTCTCCCTCTCCCTCTGTTGCTCACCCTCTACTTTGCTGACTTCTCCCCAACGGAGATGTGACGGAAAGATTTGCGATGAATTTGTTACACCTACACAGGCGCCACGGTGGGAAACAGATATGAACGAGGGTTTGAGTCACTTCCACTCGTATCGTCTGTGTCTCCCGCACCTTAATTGCTGCTCAGGTCATGACGATAACCCGGCTGTCACTGAAAGGCATTGGGAACGTCCCTGCAGGTTCCTCGAGCTGAATTTGAAAGGCTATTGCTGCGAGGGGCTTTACTGGGAAGTCGGGCTGGATTCAGAAAAAAGGTGTTGAATGATGGCTAAAAATGCTGTTCCAGTTGTCTCTGGGAGTAAAGAGGGGAGTGAAACCCACCCCTCTCCCAAAAAAAATATATAACTCACTGGGTTATATATA